>NW_027638146.1:0-32500 GCF_951216825.1 Electrona antarctica | reverse complement strand
TTTTCCCTTTTTTTTCTTTTTTTTTCTTTTTTTTTGACAATTCCCCTTAACTAATTCGGTGATGCTGAGTCGATTGGTGTAAGTCCCGAGTGTCTACGACACTTAGAAGTGGGTGAAATGGCCCTTTAAACGTCCAAAATTGTGCAAAAAATGCGTAGAAAGAGAACTAAACAATTTCTTTCAACCGGACCAATTCCATTAAATCCAGCGTGAAAACGTGAGTCAGAGTAAGTAGTTTTGAAAAACAAAAAAAATTATTTGTGTTTGTGGGGTAAGAAAAACGTGTCTAAAAAAATATGTAAAATATTTACAAGTGTCGTAGAGACTTGAAACCAGTTCCATTGGATTCCCCATGCGTCAGACATGGATAAACACCCTTTGTTTTTTTAAAATAGGTTATTCCCTTCCGAGAATAGCGTTAAAGGGTCTCTTCGGCCTCCAAAGGTCACGGTTACTGTTACGGTGACCTTTGGACAGTTCCCAGTGTCATAGAAACTCAGGACCAAGTTCATTGGATTCGGCTGGATGAGACGAATAAGAATTTGTCCTGCTCAAAACAAACGGACAAATTTTGGATTTTTAATGGATTTTAACGCGTTGAAGGTCATCAACAATCCAATTCTTTAAAGATTCCTATAAATACACCCCCCCCCTCCTATTTTAAGTAAGGGAAATCTAATGGTGCTGGTTTTAAATGTGTAGCTCACTTAGAAATGGGTGAAATTACTGTTTGAATGTTTCAAAAATTCATAATGTCATGAATTTACGTAATCTTTTCCCAAGACTTGTTCTACCCCCACTTCTACCCCCACTAAATCAATAGCGCTGAATCCGAATATGTAGGTTATATTGCGAGTCAACAACAGGAAGTACCTTAATTGGCTGCTAATTGGCTAAAACGGTATCTTCTGGTAGGAATGTCGCAGAGGGCTGAAACTTATATTAAAATGTTCGTCTCTGAAAGTTCTATAACACCCCCAAAGATGGGCTCCTAATACAATTTCCCCATGGAAATAAGCCCCTAAGAAGCTAGGAAATAACAGATCTACAAGTCCACAGAGAATTACACTAGGAACGCCAGGATTTTGGCTACCCCACCTAAATCATATGCGCTGAGTTTGAATATGCAAGAAGTTTTTAAATCGGACAACGGGAAGTGCCTTAACATCTACTTCCGGTGGTGTGTTTTGTGTTTTTTTGTGTGTTATGGATGTTATTTTGCTCCAAAGTATTTTTTCCCATAAAGAACTCATAAATTACGGCCTGACCACGAAACACTGACCCTTAATACTTTATAGTGATTTTAGGAAAAAGTCCAGACTTCTAGACCCTGTGACATCGCGTAAGAAGGTCGCACAGAAACGTGACACCCCTCCACACGATCATCTTGAGGAGCTTAATACGGCCATATAAGTGTGGTCCCACGAAAATTGTCCTAGGAGAAGCTTCTTCCAAAAAGTTCTCTTCCAAGGTCCTGTTAGCAGTATACCCCCTATGTATGTCGCTCAAACTGGCAACCTCAGGAAAGAAGTGTCGTACAGGAATGAGACACATATCCACGTGTTCGTCTCTCGGAGCTCTACAACATATCCGAAGATGGGCCTCTGACGTCACTTCCCCTTGGTTTTATAGCCCCTAGAAGGCTAAACATCAACTTTGTGTAGGAGTGTCGTACGGAAATGAGAGACATGTCAAATTGTTCGTCCTGACAAGCTATACAACATACTAAAAGATGGGCCCCTAATGACCAAGGGTTTTTGACTTAGAGGCCTTATAGAGGTTAGAGGAAGAAGAAAAAATGTTTTTTCTACAGGACCAATTTCAATAAATCCAGCATGAAAAAGTGAGTCAGGGTAGGTAGTCTTTGAAAAAAAAGAAAATTATTTGTGTTTGTGGGGTAAGAAAAACGTGTCTAAAAAAATATGTAAAATATTTACAAGTGTCGTAGAGACTTGAAAC
Source organism: Electrona antarctica (assembly GCF_951216825.1). Classification (NCBI taxonomy): domain Eukaryota; kingdom Metazoa; phylum Chordata; class Actinopteri; order Myctophiformes; family Myctophidae; genus Electrona; species Electrona antarctica. Next base: position 30,541 of record NW_027638146.1, on the reverse strand, counting down.
CAGTTCCATTGGATTCCCCATGCGTCAGACATGGATAAACACCCTTTGTTTTCTTAAAATAGGTTATTCCCTTCCGAGAATAGCGTTAAAGGGTTTCTTCGGCCTCCAAAGGTCACGGTTACTGTTACGGTGACCTTTGGACAGTTCCCAGTGTCATAGAAACTCAGGACCAAGTTCATTGGATTTGGCTGGATGAGACGAATAAGAATTTGTCCTGCTCAAAACAAACGGACCAATTTTGGAATTTTAATGGATTTTAACGCGTTGCAGGGCAGCAACAATCCAATTTAATACACTCTCCCCCCCTATTTCAAGTAAGGGAAAACTAATGGTGCTGGTTTTAAATGTGTAGCTGACTTAGAAATGGGTTAAATTACTGTTTGAAAGTTAAAAAAATTCATAATGTTGTGAATTTACGTAATCTTTTCCCAAGACTTGTTCTACCCCCACTAAATCAATAGCGCTGAATCCGAATATGTAGGTTATATTGCGAGTCAACAACAGGAAGTACCTTAATTGGCTGCTAATTGGCTAAAACTGTATCTTCTTGTAGGAATATCGCAGAGGGCTGAAACTTATATTAAAATGTTCGTCTCGGAAAGTTATATAACACTCCCAAAGATGGGCCCCTAATACAATTTCCCCATGGAAATAAAGCCCTAAGAAGCTAGGAAATAACAGATCTACAAGTCCACGGAGGATTACACTAGGAACGCCAGGATTTTGGCTACCCCCCCTAAGTCATAGGCGCTGAGTTTGAATATGCAAGTATGTCCTAAATCGGACAACGGGAAGTGCCTTAACATCTACTTCCGGTGGTGTTTTTTGGTGTTTTTTGTGTGTTATTGATGTTATTTTTCTCCAAAGTATTTTTTCCCAAATATAACTCATAAATTAGGGCCTGACCACGAAACACCGACCATTAATACTTTATAGTGATTTTAGGAAAAAGTCCAGACTTCTAGACCCTGTGACATCGCGTAGGAAGGTCGCACAGAAACGTGACACCCCTCCACACGATCATCTTGAGGAGCCTAATACTTCCATATAAGTGTGCTCCCACGAAAATTGTCCTAGGAGAAGCTTCTTCCAAAAAGTTCTCTTTCAAGGTCCTGTTAGCAGTATACCCCCTATGTATGTCGCTCAAACTGGCAACCTCAGGAAAGAAGTGTCGTACAGGAATGAGACACATATCCACGTGTTCGCCTGGGTTAGCTCTACAACATATCCGAAGATGGGCCTCTGACGTCACTTCCCCTTGGTTTTATAGCCCCTAGAAGGCTAAACATCAACTTTGTGTAGGAGTGTCGTACGGAAATGAGAGACATGTCAAATTGTTCGTCCTGACAAGCTATACAACATACTAAAAGATGGGCCCCTAATGACCAAGGGCTTTTGACTTAGAGGCTTTATAGAGGTTAGAAAAAGAACAAAACATTATTTTTCAACGGGACCAATTCCATTAAATCCAACGTGAGAAGTTGAGTCAGACTAAGTTGTTTTTGAAAAGAAAGAAAAATATTTGTGTTTGTGGGGTCCAAAAAACGTGTCTAAAAAAAGATGTAAAATATTTAGAAGTGTCGTAGAGACTTGAAACCAATTCCATTGGATTCCCCGTGCTTCAGACATGGATAAAGGTCCTTTGTTTTAGAAAGATTGGTTATTCCCTGTCAATCATAGCCTTAGAGGGCCTCGACGCCGTACAAAGGTCACGGTTACTGTTACGGTGACCTTTGGACAGTTCCCAGTGTCATAGAAACTCAGGACCAAGTTCATTGGATTCGGCTGGATGAGACGAATAAGAATTTGTCCTGCTCAAAACAAACGGACCAATTTTGGAATTTTAATGGATTTTAACGCGTTGCAGGGCAGCAACAATCCAATTTTTTAAAGATTCCTATAAATACACTCTCCCCCCCTATTTCAAGTAAGGGAAAACTAATGGTGCTGGTTTTAAATGTGTAGCTGACTTAGAAATGGGTGAAATTACTGTTTGAAAGTTTAAAAAAGTCATAATGTTGTGAATTTACGTCATTTTTTTCCAAGACTTGTTGTACCCCCACTAAATCAATAGCGCTGAATCCGAAAATGTAGGTTATATTGCGAGTCACCAACAGGAAGTACCTTAATTGGCTGCTAATTGGCTAAAACGGTATCTTCTGGTAGGAATGTCGCAGAGGACTGAAAATTATATTAAAATGTTCGTCTCGGAAAGTTACATAAGACTCCCAAAGATGGGCCCCTAATACAATTTCCCCATGGAAATAAAGCCCCATAAGTAGCTAGGGAATAACAGATCTACAAGACCACAAATGATTACACTAGGAACGCCAGGATTTCGGCTACCCCCCCTAAATCATATGCACTGAGTTTGAATATGCAGGAATTTTTTGAATCGGACAACGGCAAGTGCCTTAACATCTACTTCCGGTGGTGTTTTTCGGGTTTTTTTGTGTGTTATTGATTTTATTTTGCTCTAAAGTATTTTTTCCCAAAAGGGTTAGGGTTAGGGTTAGGGTTAGGGTTAGGGTTAGGGTTAGGGTTAGGGTTAGGGTTAGGGTTAGGGTTAGGGTTAGGGTTAGGGTTAGGGTTAGGGTTAGGTAATAGGGGTTCGTAAGATAACCGGACACTGGCCGGTTAGGCCGGTTAGCCTCTGAAAGTCCGACAAACAAGTATGATGCATCAAAAATTGCGTAATTGCGCACTGAGTCGTAATCTGTTGGTCCCGTTGATATCGGACATCCCCCGCGGCAACAGCGCCCCCCTTTGTCGGCCCTATAAACCCCATGTTAACGAAAAAAATAGATCGCTCCGAAACTTTGTCTACCCCCCCTAAGTAGGCCACTGCGAAGCCATAACAGACCTTGGTTTTTCTCTAAAATGACCAGAAGGGGGCGCAACAGCGAAATAAAACCTTGTTTTCTGGTTACGGAGCCTAAGGGGGCGTGGCATGTGTTAATTGACCACGCCTACCCCCCCTAAGTGAAGTATTGCGCATCTTTTGGTATGACCCCCATGTCTGTACGACCTCGGGAAGTGGTACTTATGATGGAACCCGGAAGTGTTTTGACACTTAGTAGTTTTTGGGGGGTTTTTTCTTTTTTTTTTTCTTGCGGGGAAACTAGTTAGGAGCACGTTTCGGGCGATTTGGAGTTGAATGGTGGTAATATGTGGCATATTTTTGGGTCCCTAAGCTTAGTTAGGGCTGGCACTTAGTGTTTTAAAAAAAGTGTAATCATGATTTTTTTTTTTAAAGTCAAGGGGTATGTATTCTGACTTACTTTTTGACGCTGATTCCAAATCTGGTGGTTTCGTCACTCCCCGACCCTTGGAAAGTGGTGTAAATGTTCGCCAAAGTCCCCAAAAATGTATGTTAGACATGGGTTAAGGTTAGGTTTAGGTGTGCTGCCCCGTGGGAGGTTAGGTTTAGGTTGAGGGTTTGAGATAGGTTGTAGTTGTTAGTTAGACATGGGTTAAGGTTAGGTTTAGGTGTGCTGCCCCGTGGGAGGTTAGGTTTAGGTTGAGGGTTTGAGATAGGTTGTAATTGTTAGTTAGACATGGGTTAAGGTTAGGTTTAGGTGTGCTGCCCCGTGGGAGGTTAGGTTTAGGTTGAGGGTTTGAGATAGGTTGTAGTTGTTAGTTAGACATGGGTTAAGGTTAGGTTTAGGTGTGCTGCCCCGTGGGAGGTTAGGTTTAGGTTGAGGGTTTGAGATAGGTTCTAGTTGTAGGTCTAATGATTAATGACAAGGGTTTTTTTTTTTTTTTTTTTTTTTGGGTTTGGTTTTTTTTTCTTTTTTTTCCTTTTTTTTTTTTTTTTTTTTTTTTTTTTCCCTTTTTTTTCTTTTTTTTTCTTTTTTTTTGACAATTCCCCTTAACTAATTCGGTGATGCTGAGTCGATTGGTGTAAGTCCCGAGTGTCTACGACACTTAGAAGTGGGTGAAATGGCCCTTTAAACGTCCAAAATTGTGCAAAAAATGCGTAGAAAGAGAACTAAACAATTTCTTTCAACCGGACCAATTCCATTAAATCCAGCGTGAAAACGTGAGTCAGAGTAAGTAGTTTTGAAAAACAAAAAAAATTATTTGTGTTTGTGGGGTAAGAAAAACGTGTCTAAAAAAATATGTAAAATATTTACAAGTGTCGTAGAGACTTGAAACCAGTTCCATTGGATTCCCCATGCGTCAGACATGGATAAACACCCTTTGTTTTTTTAAAATAGGTTATTCCCTTCCGAGAATAGCGTTAAAGGGTCTCTTCGGCCTCCAAAGGTCACGGTTACTGTTACGGTGACCTTTGGACAGTTCCCAGTGTCATAGAAACTCAGGACCAAGTTCATTGGATTCGGCTGGATGAGACGAATAAGAATTTGTCCTGCTCAAAACAAACGGACAAATTTTGGATTTTTAATGGATTTTAACGCGTTGAAGGTCATCAACAATCCAATTCTTTAAAGATTCCTATAAATACACCCCCCCCCTCCTATTTTAAGTAAGGGAAATCTAATGGTGCTGGTTTTAAATGTGTAGCTCACTTAGAAATGGGTGAAATTACTGTTTGAATGTTTCAAAAATTCATAATGTCATGAATTTACGTAATCTTTTCCCAAGACTTGTTCTACCCCCACTAAATCAATAGCGCTGAATCCGAATATGTAGGTTATATTGCGAGTCAACAACAGGAAGTACCTTAATTGGCTGCTAATTGGCTAAAACGGTATCTTCTGGTAGGAATGTCGCAGAGGGCTGAAACTTATATTAAAATGTTCGTCTCTGAAAGTTCTATAACACCCCCAAAGATGGGCTCCTAATACAATTTCCCCATGGAAATAAGCCCCTAAGAAGCTAGGAAATAACAGATCTACAAGTCCACAGAGAATTACACTAGGAACGCCAGGATTTTGGCTACCCCACCTAAATCATATGCGCTGAGTTTGAATATGCAAGAAGTTTTTAAATCGGACAACGGGAAGTGCCTTAACATCTACTTCCGGTGGTGTGTTTTGTGTTTTTTTGTGTGTTATGGATGTTATTTTGCTCCAAAGTATTTTTTCCCATAAAGAACTCATAAATTACGGCCTGACCACGAAACACTGACCCTTAATACTTTATAGTGATTTTAGGAAAAAGTCCAGACTTCTAGACCCTGTGACATCGCGTAAGAAGGTCGCACAGAAACGTGACACCCCTCCACACGATCATCTTGAGGAGCTTAATACGGCCATATAAGTGTGGTCCCACGAAAATTGTCCTAGGAGAAGCTTCTTCCAAAAAGTTCTCTTCCAAGGTCCTGTTAGCAGTATACCCCCTATGTATGTCGCTCAAACTGGCAACCTCAGGAAAGAAGTGTCGTACAGGAATGAGACACATATCCACGTGTTCGTCTCTCGGAGCTCTACAACATATCCGAAGATGGGCCTCTGACGTCACTTCCCCTTGGTTTTATAGCCCCTAGAAGGCTAAACATCAACTTTGTGTAGGAGTGTCGTACGGAAATGAGAGACATGTCAAATTGTTCGTCCTGACAAGCTATACAACATACTAAAAGATGGGCCCCTAATGACCAAGGGTTTTTGACTTAGAGGCCTTATAGAGGTTAGAGGAAGAAGAAAAAATGTTTTTTCTACAGGACCAATTTCAATAAATCCAGCATGAAAAAGTGAGTCAGGGTAGGTAGTCTTTGAAAAAAAAGAAAATTATTTGTGTTTGTGGGGTAAGAAAAACGTGTCTAAAAAAATATGTAAAATATTTACAAGTGTCGTAGAGACTTGAAACCAGTTCCATTGGATTCCCCATGCGTCAGACATGGATAAACACCCTTTGTTTTCTTAAAATAGGTTATTCCCTTCCGAGAATAGCGTTAAAGGGTTTCTTCGGCCTCCAAAGGTCACGGTTACTGTTACGGTGACCTTTGGACAGTTCCCAGTGTCATAGAAACTCAGGACCAAGTTCATTGGATTTGGCTGGATGAGACGAATAAGAATTTGTCCTGCTCAAAACAAACGGACCAATTTTGGAATTTTAATGGATTTTAACGCGTTGCAGGGCAGCAACAATCCAATTTAATACACTCTCCCCCCCTATTTCAAGTAAGGGAAAACTAATGGTGCTGGTTTTAAATGTGTAGCTGACTTAGAAATGGGTTAAATTACTGTTTGAAAGTTAAAAAAATTCATAATGTTGTGAATTTACGTAATCTTTTCCCAAGACTTGTTCTACCCCCACTAAATCAATAGCGCTGAATCCGAATATGTAGGTTATATTGCGAGTCAACAACAGGAAGTACCTTAATTGGCTGCTAATTGGCTAAAACTGTATCTTCTTGTAGGAATATCGCAGAGGGCTGAAACTTATATTAAAATGTTCGTCTCGGAAAGTTATATAACACTCCCAAAGATGGGCCCCTAATACAATTTCCCCATGGAAATAAAGCCCTAAGAAGCTAGGAAATAACAGATCTACAAGTCCACGGAGGATTACACTAGGAACGCCAGGATTTTGGCTACCCCCCCTAAGTCATAGGCGCTGAGTTTGAATATGCAAGTATGTCCTAAATCGGACAACGGGAAGTGCCTTAACATCTACTTCCGGTGGTGTTTTTTGGTGTTTTTTGTGTGTTATTGATGTTATTTTTCTCCAAAGTATTTTTTCCCAAATATAACTCATAAATTAGGGCCTGACCACGAAACACCGACCATTAATACTTTATAGTGATTTTAGGAAAAAGTCCAGACTTCTAGACCCTGTGACATCGCGTAGGAAGGTCGCACAGAAACGTGACACCCCTCCACACGATCATCTTGAGGAGCCTAATACTTCCATATAAGTGTGCTCCCACGAAAATTGTCCTAGGAGAAGCTTCTTCCAAAAAGTTCTCTTTCAAGGTCCTGTTAGCAGTATACCCCCTATGTATGTCGCTCAAACTGGCAACCTCAGGAAAGAAGTGTCGTACAGGAATGAGACACATATCCACGTGTTCGCCTGGGTTAGCTCTACAACATATCCGAAGATGGGCCTCTGACGTCACTTCCCCTTGGTTTTATAGCCCCTAGAAGGCTAAACATCAACTTTGTGTAGGAGTGTCGTACGGAAATGAGAGACATGTCAAATTGTTCGTCCTGACAAGCTATACAACATACTAAAAGATGGGCCCCTAATGACCAAGGGCTTTTGACTTAGAGGCTTTATAGAGGTTAGAAAAAGAACAAAACATTATTTTTCAACGGGACCAATTCCATTAAATCCAACGTGAGAAGTTGAGTCAGACTAAGTTGTTTTTGAAAAGAAAGAAAAATATTTGTGTTTGTGGGGTCCAAAAAACGTGTCTAAAAAAAGATGTAAAATATTTAGAAGTGTCGTAGAGACTTGAAACCAATTCCATTGGATTCCCCGTGCTTCAGACATGGATAAAGGTCCTTTGTTTTAGAAAGATTGGTTATTCCCTGTCAATCATAGCCTTAGAGGGCCTCGACGCCGTACAAAGGTCACGGTTACTGTTACGGTGACCTTTGGACAGTTCCCAGTGTCATAGAAACTCAGGACCAAGTTCATTGGATTCGGCTGGATGAGACGAATAAGAATTTGTCCTGCTCAAAACAAACGGACCAATTTTGGAATTTTAATGGATTTTAACGCGTTGCAGGGCAGCAACAATCCAATTTTTTAAAGATTCCTATAAATACACTCTCCCCCCCTATTTCAAGTAAGGGAAAACTAATGGTGCTGGTTTTAAATGTGTAGCTGACTTAGAAATGGGTGAAATTACTGTTTGAAAGTTTAAAAAAGTCATAATGTTGTGAATTTACGTCATTTTTTTCCAAGACTTGTTGTACCCCCACTAAATCAATAGCGCTGAATCCGAAAATGTAGGTTATATTGCGAGTCACCAACAGGAAGTACCTTAATTGGCTGCTAATTGGCTAAAACGGTATCTTCTGGTAGGAATGTCGCAGAGGACTGAAAATTATATTAAAATGTTCGTCTCGGAAAGTTACATAAGACTCCCAAAGATGGGCCCCTAATACAATTTCCCCATGGAAATAAAGCCCCATAAGTAGCTAGGGAATAACAGATCTACAAGACCACAAATGATTACACTAGGAACGCCAGGATTTCGGCTACCCCCCCTAAATCATATGCACTGAGTTTGAATATGCAGGAATTTTTTGAATCGGACAACGGCAAGTGCCTTAACATCTACTTCCGGTGGTGTTTTTCGGGTTTTTTTGTGTGTTATTGATTTTATTTTGCTCTAAAGTATTTTTTCCCAAAAGGGTTAGGGTTAGGGTTAGGGTTAGGGTTAGGGTTAGGGTTAGGGTTAGGGTTAGGGTTAGGGTTAGGGTTAGGGTTAGGGTTAGGGTTAGGGTTAGGGTTAGGGTTAGGGTTAGGGTTAGGGTTAGGTAATAGGGGTTCGTAAGATAACCGGACACTGGCCGGTTAGGCCGGTTAGCCTCTGAAAGTCCGACAAACAAGTATGATGCATCAAAAATTGCGTAATTGCGCACTGAGTCGTAATCTGTTGGTCCCGTTGATATCGGACATCCCCCGCGGCAACAGCGCCCCCCTTTGTCGGCCCTATAAACCCCATGTTAACGAAAAAAATAGATCGCTCCGAAACTTTGTCTACCCCCCCTAAGTAGGCCACTGCGAAGCCATAACAGACCTTGGTTTTTCTCTAAAATGACCAGAAGGGGGCGCAACAGCGAAATAAAACCTTGTTTTCTGGTTACGGAGCCTAAGGGGGCGTGGCATGTGTTAATTGACCACGCCTACCCCCCCTAAGTGAAGTATTGCGCATCTTTTGGTATGACCCCCATGTCTGTACGACCTCGGGAAGTGGTACTTATGATGGAACCCGGAAGTGTTTTGACACTTAGTAGTTTTTGGGGGGTTTTTTCTTTTTTTTTTTCTTGCGGGGAAACTAGTTAGGAGCACGTTTCGGGCGATTTGGAGTTGAATGGTGGTAATATGTGGCATATTTTTGGGTCCCTAAGCTTAGTTAGGGCTGGCACTTAGTGTTTTAAAAAAAGTGTAATCATGATTTTTTTTTTTAAAGTCAAGGGGTATGTATTCTGACTTACTTTTTGACGCTGATTCCAAATCTGGTGGTTTCGTCACTCCCCGACCCTTGGAAAGTGGTGTAAATGTTCGCCAAAGTCCCCAAAAATGTATGTTAGACATGGGTTAAGGTTAGGTTTAGGTGTGCTGCCCCGTGGGAGGTTAGGTTTAGGTTGAGGGTTTGAGATAGGTTGTAGTTGTTAGTTAGACATGGGTTAAGGTTAGGTTTAGGTGTGCTGCCCCGTGGGAGGTTAGGTTTAGGTTGAGGGTTTGAGATAGGTTGTAATTGTTAGTTAGACATGGGTTAAGGTTAGGTTTAGGTGTGCTGCCCCGTGGGAGGTTAGGTTTAGGTTGAGGGTTTGAGATAGGTTGTAGTTGTTAGTTAGACATGGGTTAAGGTTAGGTTTAGGTGTGCTGCCCCGTGGGAGGTTAGGTTTAGGTTGAGGGTTTGAGATAGGTTCTAGTTGTAGGTCTAATGATTAATGACAAGGGTTTTTTTTTTTTTTTTTTTTTTTGGGTTTGGTTTTTTTTTCTTTTTTTTCCTTTTTTTTTTTTTTTTTTTTTTTTTTTTCCCTTTTTTTTCTTTTTTTTTCTTTTTTTTTGACAATTCCCCTTAACTAATTCGGTGATGCTGAGTCGATTGGTGTAAGTCCCGAGTGTCTACGACACTTAGAAGTGGGTGAAATGGCCCTTTAAACGTCCAAAATTGTGCAAAAAATGCGTAGAAAGAGAACTAAACAATTTCTTTCAACCGGACCAATTCCATTAAATCCAGCGTGAAAACGTGAGTCAGAGTAAGTAGTTTTGAAAAACAAAAAAAATTATTTGTGTTTGTGGGGTAAGAAAAACGTGTCTAAAAAAATATGTAAAATATTTACAAGTGTCGTAGAGACTTGAAACCAGTTCCATTGGATTCCCCATGCGTCAGACATGGATAAACACCCTTTGTTTTTTTAAAATAGGTTATTCCCTTCCGAGAATAGCGTTAAAGGGTCTCTTCGGCCTCCAAAGGTCACGGTTACTGTTACGGTGACCTTTGGACAGTTCCCAGTGTCATAGAAACTCAGGACCAAGTTCATTGGATTCGGCTGGATGAGACGAATAAGAATTTGTCCTGCTCAAAACAAACGGACAAATTTTGGATTTTTAATGGATTTTAACGCGTTGAAGGTCATCAACAATCCAATTCTTTAAAGATTCCTATAAATACACCCCCCCCCTCCTATTTTAAGTAAGGGAAATCTAATGGTGCTGGTTTTAAATGTGTAGCTCACTTAGAAATGGGTGAAATTACTGTTTGAATGTTTCAAAAATTCATAATGTCATGAATTTACGTAATCTTTTCCCAAGACTTGTTCTACCCCCACTAAATCAATAGCGCTGAATCCGAATATGTAGGTTATATTGCGAGTCAACAACAGGAAGTACCTTAATTGGCTGCTAATTGGCTAAAACGGTATCTTCTGGTAGGAATGTCGCAGAGGGCTGAAACTTATATTAAAATGTTCGTCTCTGAAAGTTCTATAACACCCCCAAAGATGGGCTCCTAATACAATTTCCCCATGGAAATAAGCCCCTAAGAAGCTAGGAAATAACAGATCTACAAGTCCACAGAGAATTACACTAGGAACGCCAGGATTTTGGCTACCCCACCTAAATCATATGCGCTGAGTTTGAATATGCAAGAAGTTTTTAAATCGGACAACGGGAAGTGCCTTAACATCTACTTCCGGTGGTGTGTTTTGTGTTTTTTTGTGTGTTATGGATGTTATTTTGCTCCAAAGTATTTTTTCCCATAAAGAACTCATAAATTACGGCCTGACCACGAAACACTGACCCTTAATACTTTATAGTGATTTTAGGAAAAAGTCCAGACTTCTAGACCCTGTGACATCGCGTAAGAAGGTCGCACAGAAACGTGACACCCCTCCACACGATCATCTTGAGGAGCTTAATACGGCCATATAAGTGTGGTCCCACGAAAATTGTCCTAGGAGAAGCTTCTTCCAAAAAGTTCTCTTCCAAGGTCCTGTTAGCAGTATACCCCCTATGTATGTCGCTCAAACTGGCAACCTCAGGAAAGAAGTGTCGTACAGGAATGAGACACATATCCACGTGTTCGTCTCTCGGAGCTCTACAACATATCCGAAGATGGGCCTCTGACGTCACTTCCCCTTGGTTTTATAGCCCCTAGAAGGCTAAACATCAACTTTGTGTAGGAGTGTCGTACGGAAATGAGAGACATGTCAAATTGTTCGTCCTGACAAGCTATACAACATACTAAAAGATGGGCCCCTAATGACCAAGGGTTTTTGACTTAGAGGCCTTATAGAGGTTAGAGGAAGAAGAAAAAATGTTTTTTCTACAGGACCAATTTCAATAAATCCAGCATGAAAAAGTGAGTCAGGGTAGGTAGTCTTTGAAAAAAAAGAAAATTATTTGTGTTTGTGGGGTAAGAAAAACGTGTCTAAAAAAATATGTAAAATATTTACAAGTGTCGTAGAGACTTGAAACCAGTTCCATTGGATTCCCCATGCGTCAGACATGGATAAACACCCTTTGTTTTCTTAAAATAGGTTATTCCCTTCCGAGAATAGCGTTAAAGGGTTTCTTCGGCCTCCAAAGGTCACGGTTACTGTTACGGTGACCTTTGGACAGTTCCCAGTGTCATAGAAACTCAGGACCAAGTTCATTGGATTTGGCTGGATGAGACGAATAAGAATTTGTCCTGCTCAAAACAAACGGACCAATTTTGGAATTTTAATGGATTTTAACGCGTTGCAGGGCAGCAACAATCCAATTTAATACACTCTCCCCCCCTATTTCAAGTAAGGGAAAACTAATGGTGCTGGTTTTAAATGTGTAGCTGACTTAGAAATGGGTTAAATTACTGTTTGAAAGTTAAAAAAATTCATAATGTTGTGAATTTACGTAATCTTTTCCCAAGACTTGTTCTACCCCCACTAAATCAATAGCGCTGAATCCGAATATGTAGGTTATATTGCGAGTCAACAACAGGAAGTACCTTAATTGGCTGCTAATTGGCTAAAACTGTATCTTCTTGTAGGAATATCGCAGAGGGCTGAAACTTATATTAAAATGTTCGTCTCGGAAAGTTATATAACACTCCCAAAGATGGGCCCCTAATACAATTTCCCCATGGAAATAAAGCCCTAAGAAGCTAGGAAATAACAGATCTACAAGTCCACGGAGGATTACACTAGGAACGCCAGGATTTTGGCTACCCCCCCTAAGTCATAGGCGCTGAGTTTGAATATGCAAGTATGTCCTAAATCGGACAACGGGAAGTGCCTTAACATCTACTTCCGGTGGTGTTTTTTGGTGTTTTTTGTGTGTTATTGATGTTATTTTTCTCCAAAGTATTTTTTCCCAAATATAACTCATAAATTAGGGCCTGACCACGAAACACCGACCATTAATACTTTATAGTGATTTTAGGAAAAAGTCCAGACTTCTAGACCCTGTGACATCGCGTAGGAAGGTCGCACAGAAACGTGACACCCCTCCACACGATCATCTTGAGGAGCCTAATACTTCCATATAAGTGTGCTCCCACGAAAATTGTCCTAGGAGAAGCTTCTTCCAAAAAGTTCTCTTTCAAGGTCCTGTTAGCAGTATACCCCCTATGTATGTCGCTCAAACTGGCAACCTCAGGAAAGAAGTGTCGTACAGGAATGAGACACATATCCACGTGTTCGCCTGGGTTAGCTCTACAACATATCCGAAGATGGGCCTCTGACGTCACTTCCCCTTGGTTTTATAGCCCCTAGAAGGCTAAACATCAACTTTGTGTAGGAGTGTCGTACGGAAATGAGAGACATGTCAAATTGTTCGTCCTGACAAGCTATACAACATACTAAAAGATGGGCCCCTAATGACCAAGGGCTTTTGACTTAGAGGCTTTATAGAGGTTAGAAAAAGAACAAAACATTATTTTTCAACGGGACCAATTCCATTAAATCCAACGTGAGAAGTTGAGTCAGACTAAGTTGTTTTTGAAAAGAAAGAAAAATATTTGTGTTTGTGGGGTCCAAAAAACGTGTCTAAAAAAAGATGTAAAATATTTAGAAGTGTCGTAGAGACTTGAAACCAATTCCATTGGATTCCCCGTGCTTCAGACATGGATAAAGGTCCTTTGTTTTAGAAAGATTGGTTATTCCCTGTCAATCATAGCCTTAGAGGGCCTCGACGCCGTACAAAGGTCACGGTTACTGTTACGGTGACCTTTGGACAGTTCCCAGTGTCATAGAAACTCAGGACCAAGTTCATTGGATTCGGCTGGATGAGACGAATAAGAATTTGTCCTGCTCAAAACAAACGGACCAATTTTGGAATTTTAATGGATTTTAACGCGTTGCAGGGCAGCAACAATCCAATTTTTTAAAGATTCCTATAAATACACTCTCCCCCCCTATTTCAAGTAAGGGAAAACTAATGGTGCTGGTTTTAAATGTGTAGCTGACTTAGAAATGGGTGAAATTACTGTTTGAAAGTTTAAAAAAGTCATAATGTTGTGAATTTACGTCATTTTTTTCCAAGACTTGTTGTACCCCCACTAAATCAATAGCGCTGAATCCGAAAATGTAGGTTATATTGCGAGTCACCAACAGGAAGTACCTTAATTGGCTGCTAATTGGCTAAAACGGTATCTTCTGGTAGGAATGTCGCAGAGGACTGAAAATTATATTAAAATGTTCGTCTCGGAAAGTTACATAAGACTCCCAAAGATGGGCCCCTAATACAATTTCCCCATGGAAATAAAGCCCCATAAGTAGCTAGGGAATAACAGATCTACAAGACCACAAATGATTACACTAGGAACGCCAGGATTTCGGCTACCCCCCCTAAATCATATGCACTGAGTTTGAATATGCAGGAATTTTTTGAATCGGACAACGGCAAGTGCCTTAACATCTACTTCCGGTGGTGTTTTTCGGGTTTTTTTGTGTGTTATTGATTTTATTTTGCTCTAAAGTATTTTTTCCCAAAAGGGTTAGGGTTAGGGTTAGGGTTAGGGTTAGGGTTAGGGTTAGGGTTAGGGTTAGGGTTAGGGTTAGGGTTAGGGTTAGGGTTAGGGTTAGGGTTAGGGTTAGGGTTAGGGTTAGGGTTAGGGTTAGGTAATAGGGGTTCGTAAGATAACCGGACACTGGCCGGTTAGGCCGGTTAGCCTCTGAAAGTCCGACAAACAAGTATGATGCATCAAAAATTGCGTAATTGCGCACTGAGTCGTAATCTGTTGGTCCCGTTGATATCGGACATCCCCCGCGGCAACAGCGCCCCCCTTTGTCGGCCCTATAAACCCCATGTTAACGAAAAAAATAGATCGCTCCGAAACTTTGTCTACCCCCCCTAAGTAGGCCACTGCGAAGCCATAACAGACCTTGGTTTTTCTCTAAAATGACCAGAAGGGGGCGCAACAGCGAAATAAAACCTTGTTTTCTGGTTACGGAGCCTAAGGGGGCGTGGCATGTGTTAATTGACCACGCCTACCCCCCCTAAGTGAAGTATTGCGCATCTTTTGGTATGACCCCCATGTCTGTACGACCTCGGGAAGTGGTACTTATGATGGAACCCGGAAGTGTTTTGACACTTAGTAGTTTTTGGGGGGTTTTTTCTTTTTTTTTTTCTTGCGGGGAAACTAGTTAGGAGCACGTTTCGGGCGATTTGGAGTTGAATGGTGGTAATATGTGGCATATTTTTGGGTCCCTAAGCTTAGTTAGGGCTGGCACTTAGTGTTTTAAAAAAAGTGTAATCATGATTTTTTTTTTTAAAGTCAAGGGGTATGTATTCTGACTTACTTTTTGACGCTGATTCCAAATCTGGTGGTTTCGTCACTCCCCGACCCTTGGAAAGTGGTGTAAATGTTCGCCAAAGTCCCCAAAAATGTATGTTAGACATGGGTTAAGGTTAGGTTTAGGTGTGCTGCCCCGTGGGAGGTTAGGTTTAGGTTGAGGGTTTGAGATAGGTTGTAGTTGTTAGTTAGACATGGGTTAAGGTTAGGTTTAGGTGTGCTGCCCCGTGGGAGGTTAGGTTTAGGTTGAGGGTTTGAGATAGGTTGTAATTGTTAGTTAGACATGGGTTAAGGTTAGGTTTAGGTGTGCTGCCCCGTGGGAGGTTAGGTTTAGGTTGAGGGTTTGAGATAGGTTGTAGTTGTTAGTTAGACATGGGTTAAGGTTAGGTTTAGGTGTGCTGCCCCGTGGGAGGTTAGGTTTAGGTTGAGGGTTTGAGATAGGTTCTAGTTGTAGGTCTAATGATTAATGACAAGGGTTTTTTTTTTTTTTTTTTTTTTTGGGTTTGGTTTTTTTTTCTTTTTTTTCCTTTTTTTTTTTTTTTTTTTTTTTTTTTTCCCTTTTTTTTCTTTTTTTTTCTTTTTTTTTGACAATTCCCCTTAACTAATTCGGTGATGCTGAGTCGATTGGTGTAAGTCCCGAGTGTCTACGACACTTAGAAGTGGGTGAAATGGCCCTTTAAACGTCCAAAATTGTGCAAAAAATGCGTAGAAAGAGAACTAAACAATTTCTTTCAACCGGACCAATTCCATTAAATCCAGCGTGAAAACGTGAGTCAGAGTAAGTAGTTTTGAAAAACAAAAAAAATTATTTGTGTTTGTGGGGTAAGAAAAACGTGTCTAAAAAAATATGTAAAATATTTACAAGTGTCGTAGAGACTTGAAACCAGTTCCATTGGATTCCCCATGCGTCAGACATGGATAAACACCCTTTGTTTTTTTAAAATAGGTTATTCCCTTCCGAGAATAGCGTTAAAGGGTCTCTTCGGCCTCCAAAGGTCACGGTTACTGTTACGGTGACCTTTGGACAGTTCCCAGTGTCATAGAAACTCAGGACCAAGTTCATTGGATTCGGCTGGATGAGACGAATAAGAATTTGTCCTGCTCAAAACAAACGGACAAATTTTGGATTTTTAATGGATTTTAACGCGTTGAAGGTCATCAACAATCCAATTCTTTAAAGATTCCTATAAATACACCCCCCCCCTCCTATTTTAAGTAAGGGAAATCTAATGGTGCTGGTTTTAAATGTGTAGCTCACTTAGAAATGGGTGAAATTACTGTTTGAATGTTTCAAAAATTCATAATGTCATGAATTTACGTAATCTTTTCCCAAGACTTGTTCTACCCCCACTAAATCAATAGCGCTGAATCCGAATATGTAGGTTATATTGCGAGTCAACAACAGGAAGTACCTTAATTGGCTGCTAATTGGCTAAAACGGTATCTTCTGGTAGGAATGTCGCAGAGGGCTGAAACTTATATTAAAATGTTCGTCTCTGAAAGTTCTATAACACCCCCAAAGATGGGCTCCTAATACAATTTCCCCATGGAAATAAGCCCCTAAGAAGCTAGGAAATAACAGATCTACAAGTCCACAGAGAATTACACTAGGAACGCCAGGATTTTGGCTACCCCACCTAAATCATATGCGCTGAGTTTGAATATGCAAGAAGTTTTTAAATCGGACAACGGGAAGTGCCTTAACATCTACTTCCGGTGGTGTGTTTTGTGTTTTTTTGTGTGTTATGGATGTTATTTTGCTCCAAAGTATTTTTTCCCATAAAGAACTCATAAATTACGGCCTGACCACGAAACACTGACCCTTAATACTTTATAGTGATTTTAGGAAAAAGTCCAGACTTCTAGACCCTGTGACATCGCGTAAGAAGGTCGCACAGAAACGTGACACCCCTCCACACGATCATCTTGAGGAGCTTAATACGGCCATATAAGTGTGGTCCCACGAAAATTGTCCTAGGAGAAGCTTCTTCCAAAAAGTTCTCTTCCAAGGTCCTGTTAGCAGTATACCCCCTATGTATGTCGCTCAAACTGGCAACCTCAGGAAAGAAGTGTCGTACAGGAATGAGACACATATCCACGTGTTCGTCTCTCGGAGCTCTACAACATATCCGAAGATGGGCCTCTGACGTCACTTCCCCTTGGTTTTATAGCCCCTAGAAGGCTAAACATCAACTTTGTGTAGGAGTGTCGTACGGAAATGAGAGACATGTCAAATTGTTCGTCCTGACAAGCTATACAACATACTAAAAGATGGGCCCCTAATGACCAAGGGTTTTTGACTTAGAGGCCTTATAGAGGTTAGAGGAAGAAGAAAAAATGTTTTTTCTACAGGACCAATTTCAATAAATCCAGCATGAAAAAGTGAGTCAGGGTAGGTAGTCTTTGAAAAAAAAGAAAATTATTTGTGTTTGTGGGGTAAGAAAAACGTGTCTAAAAAAATATGTAAAATATTTACAAGTGTCGTAGAGACTTGAAACCAGTTCCATTGGATTCCCCATGCGTCAGACATGGATAAACACCCTTTGTTTTCTTAAAATAGGTTATTCCCTTCCGAGAATAGCGTTAAAGGGTTTCTTCGGCCTCCAAAGGTCACGGTTACTGTTACGGTGACCTTTGGACAGTTCCCAGTGTCATAGAAACTCAGGACCAAGTTCATTGGATTTGGCTGGATGAGACGAATAAGAATTTGTCCTGCTCAAAACAAACGGACCAATTTTGGAATTTTAATGGATTTTAACGCGTTGCAGGGCAGCAACAATCCAATTTAATACACTCTCCCCCCCTATTTCAAGTAAGGGAAAACTAATGGTGCTGGTTTTAAATGTGTAGCTGACTTAGAAATGGGTTAAATTACTGTTTGAAAGTTAAAAAAATTCATAATGTTGTGAATTTACGTAATCTTTTCCCAAGACTTGTTCTACCCCCACTAAATCAATAGCGCTGAATCCGAATATGTAGGTTATATTGCGAGTCAACAACAGGAAGTACCTTAATTGGCTGCTAATTGGCTAAAACTGTATCTTCTTGTAGGAATATCGCAGAGGGCTGAAACTTATATTAAAATGTTCGTCTCGGAAAGTTATATAACACTCCCAAAGATGGGCCCCTAATACAATTTCCCCATGGAAATAAAGCCCTAAGAAGCTAGGAAATAACAGATCTACAAGTCCACGGAGGATTACACTAGGAACGCCAGGATTTTGGCTACCCCCCCTAAGTCATAGGCGCTGAGTTTGAATATGCAAGTATGTCCTAAATCGGACAACGGGAAGTGCCTTAACATCTACTTCCGGTGGTGTTTTTTGGTGTTTTTTGTGTGTTATTGATGTTATTTTTCTCCAAAGTATTTTTTCCCAAATATAACTCATAAATTAGGGCCTGACCACGAAACAC
The DNA here is from genome assembly GCF_951216825.1 of Electrona antarctica. Taxonomy (NCBI): domain Eukaryota; kingdom Metazoa; phylum Chordata; class Actinopteri; order Myctophiformes; family Myctophidae; genus Electrona; species Electrona antarctica. Next base: position 12,261 of record NW_027638146.1, on the reverse strand, counting down.
CGACCATTAATACTTTATAGTGATTTTAGGAAAAAGTCCAGACTTCTAGACCCTGTGACATCGCGTAGGAAGGTCGCACAGAAACGTGACACCCCTCCACACGATCATCTTGAGGAGCCTAATACTTCCATATAAGTGTGCTCCCACGAAAATTGTCCTAGGAGAAGCTTCTTCCAAAAAGTTCTCTTTCAAGGTCCTGTTAGCAGTATACCCCCTATGTATGTCGCTCAAACTGGCAACCTCAGGAAAGAAGTGTCGTACAGGAATGAGACACATATCCACGTGTTCGCCTGGGTTAGCTCTACAACATATCCGAAGATGGGCCTCTGACGTCACTTCCCCTTGGTTTTATAGCCCCTAGAAGGCTAAACATCAACTTTGTGTAGGAGTGTCGTACGGAAATGAGAGACATGTCAAATTGTTCGTCCTGACAAGCTATACAACATACTAAAAGATGGGCCCCTAATGACCAAGGGCTTTTGACTTAGAGGCTTTATAGAGGTTAGAAAAAGAACAAAACATTATTTTTCAACGGGACCAATTCCATTAAATCCAACGTGAGAAGTTGAGTCAGACTAAGTTGTTTTTGAAAAGAAAGAAAAATATTTGTGTTTGTGGGGTCCAAAAAACGTGTCTAAAAAAAGATGTAAAATATTTAGAAGTGTCGTAGAGACTTGAAACCAATTCCATTGGATTCCCCGTGCTTCAGACATGGATAAAGGTCCTTTGTTTTAGAAAGATTGGTTATTCCCTGTCAATCATAGCCTTAGAGGGCCTCGACGCCGTACAAAGGTCACGGTTACTGTTACGGTGACCTTTGGACAGTTCCCAGTGTCATAGAAACTCAGGACCAAGTTCATTGGATTCGGCTGGATGAGACGAATAAGAATTTGTCCTGCTCAAAACAAACGGACCAATTTTGGAATTTTAATGGATTTTAACGCGTTGCAGGGCAGCAACAATCCAATTTTTTAAAGATTCCTATAAATACACTCTCCCCCCCTATTTCAAGTAAGGGAAAACTAATGGTGCTGGTTTTAAATGTGTAGCTGACTTAGAAATGGGTGAAATTACTGTTTGAAAGTTTAAAAAAGTCATAATGTTGTGAATTTACGTCATTTTTTTCCAAGACTTGTTGTACCCCCACTAAATCAATAGCGCTGAATCCGAAAATGTAGGTTATATTGCGAGTCACCAACAGGAAGTACCTTAATTGGCTGCTAATTGGCTAAAACGGTATCTTCTGGTAGGAATGTCGCAGAGGACTGAAAATTATATTAAAATGTTCGTCTCGGAAAGTTACATAAGACTCCCAAAGATGGGCCCCTAATACAATTTCCCCATGGAAATAAAGCCCCATAAGTAGCTAGGGAATAACAGATCTACAAGACCACAAATGATTACACTAGGAACGCCAGGATTTCGGCTACCCCCCCTAAATCATATGCACTGAGTTTGAATATGCAGGAATTTTTTGAATCGGACAACGGCAAGTGCCTTAACATCTACTTCCGGTGGTGTTTTTCGGGTTTTTTTGTGTGTTATTGATTTTATTTTGCTCTAAAGTATTTTTTCCCAAAGGGTTAGGTTAGGTTAGTTAGGGTTAGGGTTAGGGTTAGGGTTAGGGTTAGGGTTAGGGTTAGGGTTAGGGTTAGGGTTAGGGTTAGGGTTAGGGTTAGGGTTAGGGTTAGGGTTAGGGTTAGGTAATAGGGGTTCGTAAGATAACCGGACACTGGCCGGTTAGGCCGGTTAGCCTCTGAAAGTCCGACAAACAAGTATGATGCATCAAAAATTGCGTAATTGCGCACTGAGTCGTAATCTGTTGGTCCCGTTGATATCGGACATCCCCCGCGGCAACAGCGCCCCCCTTTGTCGGCCCTATAAACCCCATGTTAACGAAAAAAATAGATCGCTCCGAAACTTTGTCTACCCCCCCTAAGTAGGCCACTGCGAAGCCATAACAGACCTTGGTTTTTCTCTAAAATGACCAGAAGGGGGCGCAACAGCGAAATAAAACCTTGTTTTCTGGTTACGGAGCCTAAGGGGGCGTGGCATGTGTTAATTGACCACGCCTACCCCCCCTAAGTGAAGTATTGCGCATCTTTTGGTATGACCCCCATGTCTGTACGACCTCGGGAAGTGGTACTTATGATGGAACCCGGAAGTGTTTTGACACTTAGTAGTTTTTGGGGGGTTTTTTCTTTTTTTTTTTCTTGCGGGGAAACTAGTTAGGAGCACGTTTCGGGCGATTTGGAGTTGAATGGTGGTAATATGTGGCATATTTTTGGGTCCCTAAGCTTAGTTAGGGCTGGCACTTAGTGTTTTAAAAAAAGTGTAATCATGATTTTTTTTTTTAAAGTCAAGGGGTATGTATTCTGACTTACTTTTTGACGCTGATTCCAAATCTGGTGGTTTCGTCACTCCCCGACCCTTGGAAAGTGGTGTAAATGTTCGCCAAAGTCCCCAAAAATGTATGTTAGACATGGGTTAAGGTTAGGTTTAGGTGTGCTGCCCCGTGGGAGGTTAGGTTTAGGTTGAGGGTTTGAGATAGGTTGTAGTTGTTAGTTAGACATGGGTTAAGGTTAGGTTTAGGTGTGCTGCCCCGTGGGAGGTTAGGTTTAGGTTGAGGGTTTGAGATAGGTTGTAATTGTTAGTTAGACATGGGTTAAGGTTAGGTTTAGGTGTGCTGCCCCGTGGGAGGTTAGGTTTAGGTTGAGGGTTTGAGATAGGTTGTAGTTGTTAGTTAGACATGGGTTAAGGTTAGGTTTAGGTGTGCTGCCCCGTGGGAGGTTAGGTTTAGGTTGAGGGTTTGAGATAGGTTCTAGTTGTAGGTCTAATGATTAATGACAAGGGTTTTTTTTTTTTTTTTTTTTTTTGGGTTTGGTTTTTTTTTCTTTTTTTTCCTTTTTTTTTTTTTTTTTTTTTTTTTTTTCCCTTTTTTTTCTTTTTTTTTCTTTTTTTTTGACAATTCCCCTTAACTAATTCGGTGATGCTGAGTCGATTGGTGTAAGTCCCGAGTGTCTACGACACTTAGAAGTGGGTGAAATGGCCCTTTAAACGTCCAAAATTGTGCAAAAAATGCGTAGAAAGAGAACTAAACAATTTCTTTCAACCGGACCAATTCCATTAAATCCAGCGTGAAAACGTGAGTCAGAGTAAGTAGTTTTGAAAAACAAAAAAAATTATTTGTGTTTGTGGGGTAAGAAAAACGTGTCTAAAAAAATATGTAAAATATTTACAAGTGTCGTAGAGACTTGAAACCAGTTCCATTGGATTCCCCATGCGTCAGACATGGATAAACACCCTTTGTTTTTTTAAAATAGGTTATTCCCTTCCGAGAATAGCGTTAAAGGGTCTCTTCGGCCTCCAAAGGTCACGGTTACTGTTACGGTGACCTTTGGACAGTTCCCAGTGTCATAGAAACTCAGGACCAAGTTCATTGGATTCGGCTGGATGAGACGAATAAGAATTTGTCCTGCTCAAAACAAACGGACAAATTTTGGATTTTTAATGGATTTTAACGCGTTGAAGGTCATCAACAATCCAATTCTTTAAAGATTCCTATAAATACACCCCCCCCCTCCTATTTTAAGTAAGGGAAATCTAATGGTGCTGGTTTTAAATGTGTAGCTCACTTAGAAATGGGTGAAATTACTGTTTGAATGTTTCAAAAATTCATAATGTCATGAATTTACGTAATCTTTTCCCAAGACTTGTTCTACCCCCACTAAATCAATAGCGCTGAATCCGAATATGTAGGTTATATTGCGAGTCAACAACAGGAAGTACCTTAATTGGCTGCTAATTGGCTAAAACGGTATCTTCTGGTAGGAATGTCGCAGAGGGCTGAAACTTATATTAAAATGTTCGTCTCTGAAAGTTCTATAACACCCCCAAAGATGGGCTCCTAATACAATTTCCCCATGGAAATAAGCCCCTAAGAAGCTAGGAAATAACAGATCTACAAGTCCACAGAGAATTACACTAGGAACGCCAGGATTTTGGCTACCCCACCTAAATCATATGCGCTGAGTTTGAATATGCAAGAAGTTTTTAAATCGGACAACGGGAAGTGCCTTAACATCTACTTCCGGTGGTGTGTTTTGTGTTTTTTTGTGTGTTATGGATGTTATTTTGCTCCAAAGTATTTTTTCCCATAAAGAACTCATAAATTACGGCCTGACCACGAAACACTGACCCTTAATACTTTATAGTGATTTTAGGAAAAAGTCCAGACTTCTAGACCCTGTGACATCGCGTAAGAAGGTCGCACAGAAACGTGACACCCCTCCACACGATCATCTTGAGGAGCTTAATACGGCCATATAAGTGTGGTCCCACGAAAATTGTCCTAGGAGAAGCTTCTTCCAAAAAGTTCTCTTCCAAGGTCCTGTTAGCAGTATACCCCCTATGTATGTCGCTCAAACTGGCAACCTCAGGAAAGAAGTGTCGTACAGGAATGAGACACATATCCACGTGTTCGTCTCTCGGAGCTCTACAACATATCCGAAGATGGGCCTCTGACGTCACTTCCCCTTGGTTTTATAGCCCCTAGAAGGCTAAACATCAACTTTGTGTAGGAGTGTCGTACGGAAATGAGAGACATGTCAAATTGTTCGTCCTGACAAGCTATACAACATACTAAAAGATGGGCCCCTAATGACCAAGGGTTTTTGACTTAGAGGCCTTATAGAGGTTAGAGGAAGAAGAAAAAATGTTTTTTCTACAGGACCAATTTCAATAAATCCAGCATGAAAAAGTGAGTCAGGGTAGGTAGTCTTTGAAAAAAAAGAAAATTATTTGTGTTTGTGGGGTAAGAAAAACGTGTCTAAAAAAATATGTAAAATATTTACAAGTGTCGTAGAGACTTGAAACCAGTTCCATTGGATTCCCCATGCGTCAGACATGGATAAACACCCTTTGTTTTCTTAAAATAGGTTATTCCCTTCCGAGAATAGCGTTAAAGGGTTTCTTCGGCCTCCAAAGGTCACGGTTACTGTTACGGTGACCTTTGGACAGTTCCCAGTGTCATAGAAACTCAGGACCAAGTTCATTGGATTTGGCTGGATGAGACGAATAAGAATTTGTCCTGCTCAAAACAAACGGACCAATTTTGGAATTTTAATGGATTTTAACGCGTTGCAGGGCAGCAACAATCCAATTTAATACACTCTCCCCCCCTATTTCAAGTAAGGGAAAACTAATGGTGCTGGTTTTAAATGTGTAGCTGACTTAGAAATGGGTTAAATTACTGTTTGAAAGTTAAAAAAATTCATAATGTTGTGAATTTACGTAATCTTTTCCCAAGACTTGTTCTACCCCCACTAAATCAATAGCGCTGAATCCGAATATGTAGGTTATATTGCGAGTCAACAACAGGAAGTACCTTAATTGGCTGCTAATTGGCTAAAACTGTATCTTCTTGTAGGAATATCGCAGAGGGCTGAAACTTATATTAAAATGTTCGTCTCGGAAAGTTATATAACACTCCCAAAGATGGGCCCCTAATACAATTTCCCCATGGAAATAAAGCCCTAAGAAGCTAGGAAATAACAGATCTACAAGTCCACGGAGGATTACACTAGGAACGCCAGGATTTTGGCTACCCCCCCTAAGTCATAGGCGCTGAGTTTGAATATGCAAGTATGTCCTAAATCGGACAACGGGAAGTGCCTTAACATCTACTTCCGGTGGTGTTTTTTGGTGTTTTTTGTGTGTTATTGATGTTATTTTTCTCCAAAGTATTTTTTCCCAAATATAACTCATAAATTAGGGCCTGACCACGAAACACCGACCATTAATACTTTATAGTGATTTTAGGAAAAAGTCCAGACTTCTAGACCCTGTGACATCGCGTAGGAAGGTCGCACAGAAACGTGACACCCCTCCACACGATCATCTTGAGGAGCCTAATACTTCCATATAAGTGTGCTCCCACGAAAATTGTCCTAGGAGAAGCTTCTTCCAAAAAGTTCTCTTTCAAGGTCCTGTTAGCAGTATACCCCCTATGTATGTCGCTCAAACTGGCAACCTCAGGAAAGAAGTGTCGTACAGGAATGAGACACATATCCACGTGTTCGCCTGGGTTAGCTCTACAACATATCCGAAGATGGGCCTCTGACGTCACTTCCCCTTGGTTTTATAGCCCCTAGAAGGCTAAACATCAACTTTGTGTAGGAGTGTCGTACGGAAATGAGAGACATGTCAAATTGTTCGTCCTGACAAGCTATACAACATACTAAAAGATGGGCCCCTAATGACCAAGGGCTTTTGACTTAGAGGCTTTATAGAGGTTAGAAAAAGAACAAAACATTATTTTTCAACGGGACCAATTCCATTAAATCCAACGTGAGAAGTTGAGTCAGACTAAGTTGTTTTTGAAAAGAAAGAAAAATATTTGTGTTTGTGGGGTCCAAAAAACGTGTCTAAAAAAAGATGTAAAATATTTAGAAGTGTCGTAGAGACTTGAAACCAATTCCATTGGATTCCCCGTGCTTCAGACATGGATAAAGGTCCTTTGTTTTAGAAAGATTGGTTATTCCCTGTCAATCATAGCCTTAGAGGGCCTCGACGCCGTACAAAGGTCACGGTTACTGTTACGGTGACCTTTGGACAGTTCCCAGTGTCATAGAAACTCAGGACCAAGTTCATTGGATTCGGCTGGATGAGACGAATAAGAATTTGTCCTGCTCAAAACAAACGGACCAATTTTGGAATTTTAATGGATTTTAACGCGTTGCAGGGCAGCAACAATCCAATTTTTTAAAGATTCCTATAAATACACTCTCCCCCCCTATTTCAAGTAAGGGAAAACTAATGGTGCTGGTTTTAAATGTGTAGCTGACTTAGAAATGGGTGAAATTACTGTTTGAAAGTTTAAAAAAGTCATAATGTTGTGAATTTACGTCATTTTTTTCCAAGACTTGTTGTACCCCCACTAAATCAATAGCGCTGAATCCGAAAATGTAGGTTATATTGCGAGTCACCAACAGGAAGTACCTTAATTGGCTGCTAATTGGCTAAAACGGTATCTTCTGGTAGGAATGTCGCAGAGGACTGAAAATTATATTAAAATGTTCGTCTCGGAAAGTTACATAAGACTCCCAAAGATGGGCCCCTAATACAATTTCCCCATGGAAATAAAGCCCCATAAGTAGCTAGGGAATAACAGATCTACAAGACCACAAATGATTACACTAGGAACGCCAGGATTTCGGCTACCCCCCCTAAATCATATGCACTGAGTTTGAATATGCAGGAATTTTTTGAATCGGACAACGGCAAGTGCCTTAACATCTACTTCCGGTGGTGTTTTTCGGGTTTTTTTGTGTGTTATTGATTTTATTTTGCTCTAAAGTATTTTTTCCCAGGGTTAGGTTAGGTTAGGGTTAGGGTTAGGGTTAGGGTTAGGGTTAGGGTTAGGGTTAGGGTTAGGGTTAGGGTTAGGGTTAGGGTTAGGGTTAGGGTTAGGGTTAGGGTTAGGGTTAGGGTTAGGTAATAGGGGTTCGTAAGATAACCGGACACTGGCCGGTTAGGCCGGTTAGCCTCTGAAAGTCCGACAAACAAGTATGATGCATTTGCGTAATTGCGCACTGAGTCGTAATCTGTTGGTCCCGTTGATATCGGACATCCCCCGCGGCAACAGCGCCCCCCTTTGTCGGCCCTATAAACCCCATGTTAACGAAAAAAATAGATCGCTCCGAAACTTTGTCTACCCCCCCTAAGTAGGCCACTGCGAAGCCATAACAGACCTTGGTTTTTCTCTAAAATGACCAGAAGGGGGCGCAACAGCGAAATAAAACCTTGTTTTCTGGTTACGGAGCCTAAGGGGGCGTGGCATGTGTTAATTGACCACGCCTACCCCCCCTAAGTGAAGTATTGCGCATCTTTTGGTATGACCCCCATGTCTGTACGACCTCGGGAAGTGGTACTTATGATGGAACCCGGAAGTGTTTTGACACTTAGTAGTTTTTGGGGGGTTTTTTCTTTTTTTTTTTCTTGCGGGGAAACTAGTTAGGAGCACGTTTCGGGCGATTTGGAGTTGAATGGTGGTAATATGTGGCATATTTTTGGGTCCCTAAGCTTAGTTAGGGCTGGCACTTAGTGTTTTAAAAAAAGTGTAATCATGATTTTTTTTTTTAAAGTCAAGGGGTATGTATTCTGACTTACTTTTTGACGCTGATTCCAAATCTGGTGGTTTCGTCACTCCCCGACCCTTGGAAAGTGGTGTAAATGTTCGCCAAAGTCCCCAAAAATGTATGTTAGACATGGGTTAAGGTTAGGTTTAGGTGTGCTGCCCCGTGGGAGGTTAGGTTTAGGTTGAGGGTTTGAGATAGGTTGTAGTTGTTAGTTAGACATGGGTTAAGGTTAGGTTTAGGTGTGCTGCCCCGTGGGAGGTTAGGTTTAGGTTGAGGGTTTGAGATAGGTTGTAATTGTTAGTTAGACATGGGTTAAGGTTAGGTTTAGGTGTGCTGCCCCGTGGGAGGTTAGGTTTAGGTTGAGGGTTTGAGATAGGTTGTAGTTGTTAGTTAGACATGGGTTAAGGTTAGGTTTAGGTGTGCTGCCCCGTGGGAGGTTAGGTTTAGGTTGAGGGTTTGAGATAGGTTCTAGTTGTAGGTCTAATGATTAATGACAAGGGTTTTTTTTTTTTTTTTTTTTTTTGGGTTTGGTTTTTTTTTCTTTTTTTTCCTTTTTTTTTTTTTTTTTTTTTTTTTTTTCCCTTTTTTTTCTTTTTTTTTCTTTTTTTTTGACAATTCCCCTTAACTAATTCGGTGATGCTGAGTCGATTGGTGTAAGTCCCGAGTGTCTACGACACTTAGAAGTGGGTGAAATGGCCCTTTAAACGTCCAAAATTGTGCAAAAAATGCGTAGAAAGAGAACTAAACAATTTCTTTCAACCGGACCAATTCCATTAAATCCAGCGTGAAAACGTGAGTCAGAGTAAGTAGTTTTGAAAAACAAAAAAAATTATTTGTGTTTGTGGGGTAAGAAAAACGTGTCTAAAAAAATATGTAAAATATTTACAAGTGTCGTAGAGACTTGAAACCAGTTCCATTGGATTCCCCATGCGTCAGACATGGATAAACACCCTTTGTTTTTTTAAAATAGGTTATTCCCTTCCGAGAATAGCGTTAAAGGGTCTCTTCGGCCTCCAAAGGTCACGGTTACTGTTACGGTGACCTTTGGACAGTTCCCAGTGTCATAGAAACTCAGGACCAAGTTCATTGGATTCGGCTGGATGAGACGAATAAGAATTTGTCCTGCTCAAAACAAACGGACAAATTTTGGATTTTTAATGGATTTTAACGCGTTGAAGGTCATCAACAATCCAATTCTTTAAAGATTCCTATAAATACACCCCCCCCCTCCTATTTTAAGTAAGGGAAATCTAATGGTGCTGGTTTTAAATGTGTAGCTCACTTAGAAATGGGTGAAATTACTGTTTGAATGTTTCAAAAATTCATAATGTCATGAATTTACGTAATCTTTTCCCAAGACTTGTTCTACCCCCACTAAATCAATAGCGCTGAATCCGAATATGTAGGTTATATTGCGAGTCAACAACAGGAAGTACCTTAATTGGCTGCTAATTGGCTAAAACGGTATCTTCTGGTAGGAATGTCGCAGAGGGCTGAAACTTATATTAAAATGTTCGTCTCTGAAAGTTCTATAACACCCCCAAAGATGGGCTCCTAATACAATTTCCCCATGGAAATAAGCCCCTAAGAAGCTAGGAAATAACAGATCTACAAGTCCACAGAGAATTACACTAGGAACGCCAGGATTTTGGCTACCCCACCTAAATCATATGCGCTGAGTTTGAATATGCAAGAAGTTTTTAAATCGGACAACGGGAAGTGCCTTAACATCTACTTCCGGTGGTGTGTTTTGTGTTTTTTTGTGTGTTATGGATGTTATTTTGCTCCAAAGTATTTTTTCCCATAAAGAACTCATAAATTACGGCCTGACCACGAAACACTGACCCTTAATACTTTATAGTGATTTTAGGAAAAAGTCCAGACTTCTAGACCCTGTGACATCGCGTAAGAAGGTCGCACAGAAACGTGACACCCCTCCACACGATCATCTTGAGGAGCTTAATACGGCCATATAAGTGTGGTCCCACGAAAATTGTCCTAGGAGAAGCTTCTTCCAAAAAGTTCTCTTCCAAGGTCCTGTTAGCAGTATACCCCCTATGTATGTCGCTCAAACTGGCAACCTCAGGAAAGAAGTGTCGTACAGGAATGAGACACATATCCACGTGTTCGTCTCTCGGAGCTCTACAACATATCCGAAGATGGGCCTCTGACGTCACTTCCCCTTGGTTTTATAGCCCCTAGAAGGCTAAACATCAACTTTGTGTAGGAGTGTCGTACGGAAATGAGAGACATGTCAAATTGTTCGTCCTGACAAGCTATACAACATACTAAAAGATGGGCCCCTAATGACCAAGGGTTTTTGACTTAGAGGCCTTATAGAGGTTAGAGGAAGAAGAAAAAATGTTTTTTCTACAGGACCAATTTCAATAAATCCAGCATGAAAAAGTGAGTCAGGGTAGGTAGTCTTTGAAAAAAAAGAAAATTATTTGTGTTTGTGGGGTAAGAAAAACGTGTCTAAAAAAATATGTAAAATATTTACAAGTGTCGTAGAGACTTGAAACCAGTTCCATTGGATTCCCCATGCGTCAGACATGGATAAACACCCTTTGTTTTCTTAAAATAGGTTATTCCCTTCCGAGAATAGCGTTAAAGGGTTTCTTCGGCCTCCAAAGGTCACGGTTACTGTTACGGTGACCTTTGGACAGTTCCCAGTGTCATAGAAACTCAGGACCAAGTTCATTGGATTTGGCTGGATGAGACGAATAAGAATTTGTCCTGCTCAAAACAAACGGACCAATTTTGGAATTTTAATGGATTTTAACGCGTTGCAGGGCAGCAACAATCCAATTTAATACACTCTCCCCCCCTATTTCAAGTAAGGGAAAACTAATGGTGCTGGTTTTAAATGTGTAGCTGACTTAGAAATGGGTTAAATTACTGTTTGAAAGTTAAAAAAATTCATAATGTTGTGAATTTACGTAATCTTTTCCCAAGACTTGTTCTACCCCCACTAAATCAATAGCGCTGAATCCGAATATGTAGGTTATATTGCGAGTCAACAACAGGAAGTACCTTAATTGGCTGCTAATTGGCTAAAACTGTATCTTCTTGTAGGAATATCGCAGAGGGCTGAAACTTATATTAAAATGTTCGTCTCGGAAAGTTATATAACACTCCCAAAGATGGGCCCCTAATACAATTTCCCCATGGAAATAAAGCCCTAAGAAGCTAGGAAATAACAGATCTACAAGTCCACGGAGGATTACACTAGGAACGCCAGGATTTTGGCTACCCCCCCTAAGTCATAGGCGCTGAGTTTGAATATGCAAGTATGTCCTAAATCGGACAACGGGAAGTGCCTTAACATCTACTTCCGGTGGTGTTTTTTGGTGTTTTTTGTGTGTTATTGATGTTATTTTTCTCCAAAGTATTTTTTCCCAAATATAACTCATAAATTAGGGCCTGACCACGAAACACCGACCATTAATACTTTATAGTGATTTTAGGAAAAAGTCCAGACTTCTAGACCCTGTGACATCGCGTAGGAAGGTCGCACAGAAACGTGACACCCCTCCACACGATCATCTTGAGGAGCCTAATACTTCCATATAAGTGTGCTCCCACGAAAATTGTCCTAGGAGAAGCTTCTTCCAAAAAGTTCTCTTTCAAGGTCCTGTTAGCAGTATACCCCCTATGTATGTCGCTCAAACTGGCAACCTCAGGAAAGAAGTGTCGTACAGGAATGAGACACATATCCACGTGTTCGCCTGGGTTAGCTCTACAACATATCCGAAGATGGGCCTCTGACGTCACTTCCCCTTGGTTTTATAGCCCCTAGAAGGCTAAACATCAACTTTGTGTAGGAGTGTCGTACGGAAATGAGAGACATGTCAAATTGTTCGTCCTGACAAGCTATACAACATACTAAAAGATGGGCCCCTAATGACCAAGGGCTTTTGACTTAGAGGCTTTATAGAGGTTAGAAAAAGAACAAAACATTATTTTTCAACGGGACCAATTCCATTAAATCCAACGTGAGAAGTTGAGTCAGACTAAGTTGTTTTTGAAAAGAAAGAAAAATATTTGTGTTTGTGGGGTCCAAAAAACGTGTCTAAAAAAAGATGTAAAATATTTAGAAGTGTCGTAGAGACTTGAAACCAAT